>NW_027223760.1:8465000-8467500 GCF_028538775.1 Myotis yumanensis
GCTTTTACTTAAGAAAATGTACTTTCCCTGAAGTCTGGCAGGACAAGAAGGAGTTAGTCCTAAGTAACATTGCCAGAGATTATTAGATAACCTCTAACAGCATCCTCTAATTAGAGTTCTTATGATACAATTTCATCCTGTAATTAGTTGAGATTGGCTGCTTCATTTTGCAGCTTATTAGTGGCAACACAGCTGTAGAAGTGAATCCACTCTCATTTGTCAAACCTTTTTAAGTCTTTTTCTCTTGTCTCTACCTTTTTCCTGCCCATCTCTTGGGCCTTTGCAGCTAAATCTGGTGTCTAGTGTCACCATGTCGAAGAACATGTTGGAGACATCCCCACAGAGCTTACCTCAGACCCCTACCACACCAACGGCCCCAGTCACCCCGATTACCCAGGGACCCTCAGTAATCACCCCAGCCAGTGTGCCCAATGTGGGAGCCATACGAAGGCGACATTCAGACAAATACAACATTCCCATGTCATCAGGTAGGATACTCGTGCTCAGTAGAGCTCTTTTACTTTGGGAGAGGAAAACGGAAGCCGAAGCACTCTAGAGGAGTCATGCCAGCGCCCATGAGGACTCATGATTTATGGAGTGATAATTGTTTTATTCCTGGTAAATGCGGAGAGGGGTGATTCCCTAAGCACATTAGGATGAATTGTTCTCAGGGGTTGTCCAGGAAAGAAAGCTCTCCCCATTAGAACCAGCGAGAGATGTGTTGTCCAGATAGCCCGTTTCATCACCTCCATTCAAGGAGATCCTTTGATCTCCAAGGCAAGGCTACATCAGTACAGCACCTGCAAGTAACGCTGTGTGAGAAGGGCCCCTGGAGACATGTGGCTTAATGCTAGACAGCTGAGGGGCTACCTAGATAACATCCTGCCACAGCTCCTCAGGTCTACATGCTGCTTAGCCTCAGATGCAGGTGAAGGTAAAGGTTGCATGGAACACAGATTGACCTCCTCCCCCTCTCTCCCCTTCCCCCTCCTCCCCTTCCCCTGCACCCTTGCCCCCCCCCGGGGGGCATCTGGGTAATCACAGCCACACATTGTACCTATTAGTAGCTCAGAGCCCCCTTGTTACAGAAAGTGAAGTTATTTTCAATGTGGGCGCTTTGAGGGGTTTGGGTTCTCTTTGTTAGGGAGCCACAGATGCCTAGAGGTTACCCTGTGGCTCTTTAAGGAGTATTAGATGAGGAAAGCAAAGATTATGGGGGGGCGGGGGCAAAAGTCCATGTGGGAACATGCTGAGGCCAGCCGCTTTCCAGAGGAGCTGGCTGCTGGGACAATCCCAGGCCCCCTGGTGATGCCTTCCCTGAAGGACGGCAAACAACGGGGGAGGGGGGGAGGGGGGAGAGGGGGGTGGCATTGGCACTTTCCCTCAGAAATGGCCTTTCTCATGGAATTCAATTCCACTGTCATGCTTCGCGCCTTCTCACTGCATCACCTCACCAATACCAGGGGAAAATAGGGAGCATCGATGCTATAGGCCCGACTTACCAGCAGAATTAACACCTCGTCTCTTATTGTTGTAGAGATCGCCCCAAACTACGAATTTTATAAAAACGCAGATGTCAGACCTCCATTTACGTATGCCACCCTCATCAGGCAGGTGAGTGGAAGGAACCCGGGCTTTGCCCCGTTCAATTAAAAGTCATCCAAGCTTCGAGGGAGGCTTGGCTGGGACCACGTCATCTAGTCTCCTTAGGAAACCATCATTTTTTGTCACCCTCCCTTGTCTCCGTGCAGGCTATCATGGAGTCATCTGACAGGCAGTTAACACTGAATGAAATTTACAGCTGGTTTACGCGGACCTTCGCGTACTTCCGACGGAATGCAGCAACTTGGAAGGTAAGTCCGCTCCCGCCTTGGCAGTGCTCAGAGGCCGCACCACCATGCCTCGCAGATAGCACAAGGAACATTTATTTACATGACACAAGCAGATTAGTATCTGCGTCCCCTCTTTTTAACCTGCCTCTTGAATGGAATGAATTCTCTCTCTCAAAATGACAAGTGAAAGAATAATTTTGCCTCTGATATAGTTTTCTAATTTGGTGCAATTAATAGCTGAGGCTTGGCAGAGAAACGAGGGCCTGACACACTAATTACAGCGTGAGCACTCAATCATCAACACCTTTGTTAGTCGCACGATATTACTTTTTCTCTTGCATATTATTGGCTAATTAGTTTGAAAAATGTCTGTTTGGCTTGTGCAACAAATGGAGGCTGTAGGTTTTGTCTTGGTCTGCGCCTTTTGTACACATCATACCTCATCCTACAGACTGAAGCTGCCAGGCAGTGAGGTCCGTGGCTACTCAGCTGGAACTAAAAGAAAGTAAAGTGAATATTATCCTGTCAGAACATAAATGCAGTTTATTTACTTAGACAAAGGGGTTCATCTATATCCCTGTCCAAACAACTTCATTGTCTGGATCCTACAAGAAGCTAAAAAAAAAAATGTTAGTTCTGTGTATCTATTTTTGGAAAAGAGCAATGCC
>NW_027223760.1:8470000-8495000 GCF_028538775.1 Myotis yumanensis
CTAATGAATTAACTCCATGTAGCACTTCCGTGCTCCCCAAACCATTGCTGCCTTCTGTGAAGACATGACTTGAATGTATTTTATTTACTATTGGCCCTTCGTTTTTGGTTTCTGTGGTCAAGTATGTTCTCATTTCTGTATTCAAGAAATAGTTAATCCATTACGTTGTCACTTAATTAACTATGGTAATTTTTATGTTAATTCATAATGTTCTAGAAATTAACCATTAATTATTTCCTGGTTGCATCAGATTGGTATTTGTATTGTATATTATATTTTTAAAATGTTATAGGAATGTGGGGTTTGGGAGGAAATAAAACCTCACGTCGCTAGAAACAGGTCATGCTTCCATTTGCTTGAACACAACAGTCTAAATTTCATTCTTTATATTCCTTGACCAAGTCACTGTATAATATATAGAGAATTATATATTTGAACTCTATTACATCATTTCTTTGGCCTGAGATCCATCCCCTCTGGACTAGCAGTGGGAGCAAACAGGCCAGAACATAGCTTTTTACCTGGGATTATTAACATCCAGATATTTTCTATTTTAACTTAAAAATCATCTTTATATTTTTTTCTTCCAGAAGCCCAACCTTAGTAAAAAATATACCTACCAGTTTAGGCTATGGAGCAGCTCTTAATGCCAGTTTGCAGGTAATAGCATTAAATGCCCCTTTCCATTGTCCTTGTATTAGAATGTTTTTGGCTTTTTTTTTCTTTTCTTTTTGGTCATGGCTTTGTTTATAGGCGGGGTTGTGATTGTTCTTAATAGTTGGTTTATCATCTAAGTAAGTTGTAGTACCTAGTACTGTAGAAAGCACTGATTCTAATTCAAGATACTTTTGATGTGAAGAAGCAAGAAGGACACCCTGTGGCAAAATCTGGAATACTCGGTTTTCCTGCAAATGCTAGATTGATAGAAGCTTTTGCAAATGCATGTGGCTATGCATTAATATTTATCCAGGCTGTCATAAATGATTTCACATCATAGTGTTGGGGAACATGGTGCTTGTGGCAAAAACTTTAAAGTTTAATTATAATATATAATTTTTATGCAGAGGCGGCAAATGCCAGGACTTCTTTATTTTGAGTTAAGTTCTGGTCATTTTTAAAAAGCCGAGCAACTGCTTATATTATCTCGGAGTTTCTCTCTACAAGTGAGGATACAGCATTTCATTATGTGGAAGGCTAACACATGAGTAAAAAAGTTTTCTGGGAGAACTATTCCTCCATATTTTCACATCACAGTTCATTTGCTTGGTATCTCTGCCACGAGTTGCCCATTAGAAACCTTTGTCCTTCCGTGCGTTTTATTTACATGCTTCTAAAATATCCACACCATGATTCAAACCCATTAAAAGAATGTTTATGTTTTAGAAAATATTTTAAAGAGCATGTCACAAGCCGTTTTCCACCCTCTTCATGTCACTAGGCTGCGTTGGCAGAGAGCAGTTTGCCTTTGCTCAGTAACCCCGGCCTGATCAATAACGCATCCAGCGGCCTCCTCCAGGCTGTCCACGAGGATCTCAACGGCTCCCTGGACCACATGGACAGCAACGGGAACAGCAGTCCGGGCTGCTCGCCTCAGCCACACATGTAAGTGTGGTTAGCAGTTTCCATAAAAGGAAGAGCTTATATTCATAGGCTCCTAAAATTGAGTATTCTTCTGAAGATTCGAATGATGTATAAGTAAAAAGTACAAGTTTAAGTGGAGTTAAATTGCACCATGTTCATGATGTGAATATGTGTATCCAAATCAAATTTAAGAATCTTTAGAATCTCTCCAATGTCCCATAATTATTGTAGTAACAGTTCCCTACAAATTCTTAATACAACGAACATTCTCTGGGATGTAAAGCAGTGCCTAAGATGACTCTATATCTTATGGATCATTATCACAGTTTGGTTTGCATGGTGCAGTGAGAATATTTATGATGGAGCAAGTTGGCATAATTTTTACTACTATTGCAGGTCTCTAAACCATTTATGAACTGTAGTCAAGATATTGCCCATTTTTATAAACCATAAAATGCAAAGTTTAACTGTTACCCACAGTTTACATAGAAACCAGTAAAGTGTAACTTTTTGCCTGTCATATTAATCAGTGTAATTACATATTCAACTTTAATTACTGGTGCGTCTGTATTGGCAAGGTTTATACGTTATATTTTATGCAAGACTACGATTCCTATTAATATTTAGCAGCTAACTATATCATTAATTACTCTAAAATCTTTCCCCTACCATCCTTTTAATGGAGCTGAGAGAGTAGATGTATTAAAAATTGATGTTTTGTGAATTTCAGAAATGTGTATAACACTCTAAAAAATGCCTGGGCTTATTCAATAGGCCAACCATATCAGTTTCTTGTTTATTAAAATGTACAGACTATGGGAGAACCTAGAATTCAGGGGGAAAAAATCAGAATCTGAAATATATATATATATATATATATATATATATATATACACACACACACACATATATACGTATATATATGTATATATATATACGTATATATGTGTATATATGTACACATATATATACACACACCTTTCAGTTATATTGAATTATAACTTATGTCTGTATGTACTTCCTAAAGTTAAATGTTATATACTTCCAATTTTAAATTATTGAGGTAAGTTTATTACTTTCTCTCATTTTTATACTTTCTCCACCTATGTTTGAATTAAGTATCTAGTCAAAGATCTGAAAGAGAAATGTGATCTTTATATGTGTCTAGTTTCACAGAATTTTATTTTGTTGACTTTTAAAACATCTTATTCTACTTGACATATTAATGTCTTTCAGATCATGTACCTAATTGCTTTATAGCACTTTTATTCTATCACCTTTTTGAAAAACACACTGTGAACATTAATGTGTTTCATCAGGTTCGAAACCATGACTTTTTCAAAATGGAAAAATTTGTCTTTTGGAAGTGTCTTTAGATGTATTAAATAATACAAAAGCAGTAATAAAACTCGAAGAAGCAAGAACATGAATATATGCTCTTGAGAATAGCAGTACAGTAAAATAAGGAAAGTGAGCAATCAGACAAAAGTTTTCCATTCCTGCTTTATCCTGGAGCCAGGCGGGGAGGGTAGCTGCATGCCTTTTACTTTCAGTTCTCCTGAGTATGCTAATGTTAAAACAATACAATTTTAAAGAGCAAACAAGAGTTAGAGCCTGTTTTCCCCCATTAAGAAAAGACCTAGTTTAGAGAAATGACATTCATAATAAAAGTATTTAAGCTGTTGATACAACTCCCTGTTGCTAGGATGCAGTAGATAGTTGTTATAGACCATATATAGAAAACATGTAGAGAAGTATTTTTAATGTGATGGTATTAAAATTAAAAATAATGATGCAATAAAGTAGTTTATCAAACATTATCTTTTTAGAACTTAAGATAATATTAGGCTAAATTATGGCATTTTTAGGATTGTAATATTCCTCATTTGGTAATTACTATTTTAGGTTCTTCATTTTATTAGTTTAGCTACAGTTTAATTGTGGAATATGTCAGAAAAGAAAATATTATGTTTAAAATGATATGTAAAAATTGTATATATAATGCCTGATTTCCTGGCACTATGGCTTTATAAAATTAAAATGTTCATCTAACAAACTGTACATTTATGCAATATTTGAATATTTTTATGTATTTTTCTTAGAGAGATAAAAGGAAAGTTTCCCTCAGCTTATTAAAAATCAATTTCAGAAAAGAGAAAAATTAGAGGAAGTCCAAATCTTTCTAATTTATATAAATTATAATCAAACTTTTAATTATCATGCAAAACATTGAATTACATTCATTTTTTCATCAGTCTCTGCTGTTATTAACTTTTTATATATAAGATGTCAAATATTGTTGATAGAATTTCATTTCAGTATTTTATATTTTCATCTTTACAGAGTGTTTAGAAACTTTCACTTAAAGAATTTGTGAGACATTTTATGTACATTATAAGCCAAAGAAAAATATTATCTAATTCTCTCAATCGAAATTTGGCTGCATATAATTGAATTTGAAAATTAAACAGAAATGGAAGAATTTTTATGAACCATTTAAAAAGCCTGCTTACGTGTCCTGAAATGAAGTCATGGTACTTGTTGTTGTTGTTTTGGAGGGGGATAGTTATGCGGATGCAATTAGAAACTACACCCAGAAAAGTCTGGTGGTATCAGTAGTACAGATTACAGGGGTTCCAATCCCAGATTTAGCATTTAATAGCTGGATGGGATTTATTTTCCCCTCAGTTCTCTCAGCTGAAAATGAGGTTAGCAATAATACCTACCTCTCAGAATACTTGCAAATGAAATGAGTGCCTGAAGCATAATAATTGCTCTGTGTGTCCCTCATAGTGCTGTGTACACATTCACTGGTTCATATTACCTCTTGTAATACCCGATTGTTATTGTAAATGAGACTATAAACAATATTAAAATATTTCCCATTTTAATGGCACTTCATAAGCATGCGGTAAGTTTACTAGACAATCACTTTTCTTTTCCTCCCACATCTTCTTATAATTCATGAAGTAAGGTATATGAAGTTTAAACAATATGAGGCCTGGCTTCATGGTAGGCATCAGCTAGAGTCAGCAGGATAAGAAACTTTTTATATAAAATGGTGTAATCTAAGGTTGTACACGATTAACAATTCAAAAAGAGAGAATAATATCAACCCAGAACAGGAACTTGTGATATGTGCCTAGAAAAAATTGATTATTAGTTTTGATAGGAATTTAGAATATTAAAAGTAAAGTAGAATTTAGAATATATGAAGTGGGACTAGACTGTGGAATGTCTTAAATATCAAGCTATGGGTTTTATTTTCCCCAGTATGGAGCCTGTGAATGTAATGAGCTTGAGCTTCACAGTATCAGAGCTGCGTTTAGGCAAAGTAATCTGACAGTGTACTGAATGAACTGTGACTGAATGTAGCTCGTGTATAGTAGGATATGTTGGAGGTGAGAAAGATGGAAACAGAAGTAATTCTTGTAATATGTAGTATCTGACTTAAGTACAAGACTGTGCATGAAGAGCAGGAATTGATACCAGAAGCGCTGTAAGGAGAAATACTAGAACAAGACAACCAATGGAATGCTGAGGACAAAGAAGAAAATTGGGAGAGGTCATAGAAACTTTAAAAGCTCAAAAGAACAAGAATAGACACAGAAGGAGAGGTTCAAGAGGGAAAATGATGAGTTTAGCATTCATTTGCTGAATCAAAGAACTAAATATCCTGAAGATTCAGGACAAAACAAAACTGAAACTTTTATTTTAGTCTTTCCATTCAACTCCAAAATGGCAAAATCCTATTTGGTAAAATATAGAAGGATTCCTGAGATTGATGGAGATGTTTTGAAGCTTTAGAAGAGCAGAATAGCTATGGATTAGTGCTTCTTACAAGTTATTTTTAGAAAACAAGAGATACCACGTTAGCATCCATATTATTCACTTTGATGCTCCACATTTAAAACTTTCCCTCCACTCCAACTTCTACTCTTGTAGTGCCCCTAACAAAGGCTTTTGCCAAACTAGTACATTTGTTTTGCCTTAACTATTTAGCTTTCTGCTCTTTTCTTTTTTGCTTTTCATCTTCTTTCCCTCACCTACATTCCATCTTTCCTTCAGGGCCTAGTCCCATTTTCCCAAGTAAGTTTGCTGTCAGAACCCACACTCTCCTCCTCTTCTGAAGGGCTTATTCCTGGAACTAACCGCGTGCATGAGGGCATGTCTGTGTGTGTGCATGTGTGGGTGATCATTTTGCACATATCCCTAACTTAAGGACAGAGATGATATTTTAGAGAAAGTATAGCATATAAATGCCTAACACCTCATAGAACACAAAGTAAGCATTCAATAGCCATCTGATAGTGATTAGGAAGAATTAAGTGGGAGGTAACAGTCTAGCTTGAAATGGGTCGACTTCACAAAGAAATACAAGACTAAAATCCAAGATTGTCTTAGACCTCTGAAGAAGAAGGGAGAACAAGAGATTTTAGGAAGAAGGGATAAGTAAATGCAGTGCTCGTTTTATAAGAAAGCAAAGAGATCTTTCTAAATATTGGTAGAGTACACTTTTTAAATTTTATTTTAATTAGTTGGTATATTTTATAGCTATCCTAATTTATGTGACTTGAAAGAGGCTGGCCCTTTCATCTCATTTATGATTATCCTCCCAGCACTCATTAAATTTTATTTATCTTATGAAAGGTGAATTGAAAAAGAAATAAATATACTGGGATCACTGCAGTATAAATCAGATGAATGCTAAGTGGATTTTAGCAAGAAGTAGGACAGGTTAAAGCCAGGTGGGATAATATAGATTCTAAATAGATTTTTGAAACTTATTTGATCCTTTTTAATCAATATATTTTTAAAATCTTGAGTTTCCACTGCTATTGAAAGAGTTCTAGAGCCATCATGGTCTGAACAAATACTTCCTTAAGAGTCTGAGCTGAGTATCATTACAATTTATAATACTCTTCCCTTATGTACTTCAGTGCCAATATACCTGATTGCCTGACTTTTCAGAGTTCTATAGAATATAGATAAAATTACTTTAGATTTCTATTTTATATTGATGTTTGCCTCTTAAAAGGACCACTTAAAGAATTAGGATTGATGATGTGTTCAGGCAGAAATAATTTAAGTGTATTCTCTTTTCCCATGTGTTCGACTTAAATGAATGAAAAGAGAAGAAAGACCTGGAAGGTGAGCTCCTACTGGCAGAATCAATCCATTTCCTGTCTCTTTCCAAACCTGAGGCAAAAAGAGAAATTTAATGATGTACCCACCATATTTAGTTCAACTCAGTTGTTTCTTTCTTATTAAGCAATTGTTTCTCCCCACTCTCAATAAGCTGGTTCAGGTTTGCCTATTTTTCTTTTGTGAAAATGTTAAACACGATTCCCATTTCTTTTTATTTTCAAATTCTGTTTCTAGAGATCAAAATGAATGTTCTTCCCGAGCTGGTTTTGTATTGAAGGCTTTATACACAAAGCCTTCCCTTGTCATGTTCTTCTCATTTCTGAGGATTAGAGTCTCCTACTGTTGAGTTTTCAGATGAATTCTCGTTTCATGCCTGAATCCTCTTAGCCTCTATAACATTTCAAAGTTATACTTGCTAATATTCTATATTAGTCAGTGATTATTATTTCACCTCTCTCTCAAGCAAATATTTGAAGCTTGAGAGTTAATGATCTTCTATGCAGATTCAGATGTTAATATGGTTCATATAAGACTAGAAAACACATTTTTTGTGTCCTTAGCAGCCAAAAATGTAGGGTAAGAAAGTCAAAAGGCTCAGGCGTCACATGAAATTAGTAGTGCAGTATTCTTTCAAGACTGCAATGGAGATTCATCTTTTTGGTTAACATGTTGAACACATGCCCCAGAACTTTCTGTACATCACATGTCCCAGTCATCTTTCCAGCATCCTCTGCCTCTTGAGAACATCAGTCGTTGTTATCATTCCAATAAGAAACTTCAGTCTCTCCTGGCAACAATACTCTGCAACCAAAGACATCTAAAAGGGACTTTTAGACTCCCACTTTGTAAAAACGGTATTGAAAATCTAATATGCATTGTGAACTGTCGTGAAACATAATGAAAATATTCAAGTATATAATATTACCTTTCTTCTATTCTCTTTGGCTGCCTTAAAATTTAAATTGCTATTTGTAGGCACATGTACAATTGAAAACCCTACACCTTTGGTTGGTGATATTTTATATTAAATCCCTACAGATCTCAGATCTCACTCTCTGTGGACAAAAGCATTTGAAATTGGCTCTGTATTTCAGAGGAAAGCAGTTGAAAGTGACTGACAACTAGAGCGAGTGGAGTGCTCTCTCTCATTGTCTAAATGCCTATTCAACCTGCACTATTTTTGCTGATATTTGGATCATTAAGATGCATTATGAAGCTCTAAACATAAACATAAACATGTATTATGTTTTTACAGATTTTTCTAATTCACAACTTGTCACAGTTTTTCTATCTCACCTTTTTTTCCTACAATTCTGGGCCTCATAATTTTGGTTCTGACTTAATTCCATTTTTATTTAATCTCTAAACATTTTCATTAACTTTGCTAGTTAGCTTTGAGATCTCTTTCCAAAGTGAGTGTAGAGAACTTATGACTATGCGAGCTCTTTATCATCTTATCTTCTTTAGGTGCTACAAGTGTGGCTCTGTAGCTGCGGTTCTTTTTTACATTATCCCAATCCCCATATGTGGCACCTACAACTCATTCTAGTTCCTCTTAATAAAAACGATCCTCCCAGAGCTGCAGTGCCTTCAGCGGAAAAGTGTTATATCCTCACCATGCCAATTGGGGAAATGTGTGGGTTCCTGTAGGGTCTTAAAGGATTTTTCTAGAACGGTACAAATGATATCTGACATCCGTGATCTGAATCCCCACAATTTAGGCAAAGTGGGTCAGAAAACTTTTAGCTGACAGCATTGGAGCTTACTGCTTCTGTTTGCTATATAAGGAGGATACGTTGTTAGAGGTACATCTTCATCTGCACTAACACTAGTTGAGCCTCAGTAATGTTCTTTCCATAGGGGTCAAAGAACCATTGAGTGAATTGTTGAAAAATGAATATTGCTACTCAGTATTAATTTTTCTCTATGTCTAGTACTAGGGGAAATGGAAGGTTTTTACATACCTATATGATATTTTAACTTCAGCTTTGGGCATATGGCTTGGGAAGTAGATGTGTAATTGTTAAGAAAAGGCATTTTATAACCCAAGATGTTTATTATATAAAGTTGACTATTATTTTAGAATATTACTTAATATAAAGGTAATTTACATCAGATGTTATATTTTAATAAATGTTAAAAGCACTTCATTTTGACTACTTTGGTGGAATTTAAAATTGATCAGTCACATAAGTAACACAATATACTTGAATACTTTGGCACCAATAAACACAGTTTAAAACTTTATCTCGGGGTTCCTATTTCTAGCAGCAGTTTCTCTCATTAGGACAGAATGAAATAATTTATATAAACAGTAGATGACCAAAAAGTTTAATATAACTAGTGGAAACTTACATTCTTTAATTTGCTCAACATCTTATTCTTTGAAGACTGGAAATGGAGTAATAGCAAGACATTTAAAAGGCAGGAGTAGCCCTGACCAGTTTGGCTCAGTGGATAGAGTGTCGGCCTGTGGACTGAAGGGTCCCAGGTTCGATTCCGGTCAAGGGCATGTACCTTGGTTGCGGGCACATCCCCAGTGGGTGGTGTGCAGGAGGCGGCTGATTGATGTTTCTCTCTCATCTATGTTTCTAACTCTCTGTCCCTCTCCCTTCCTCTCTGTGAAAAATCAATAAAATAAATTTAAAAAATTAATTAATTAATTAAATAAAATGAAAGGCAGGAGTAAAAGTAATCATTGGTCACACAATATTATATTACTATCAATAAATTTACATATAAGGTCCTTATGTTAATTAGCAGGTCAAAGGCAGACATACTTCGGTAGATTTAGAATGAAAGGTAAATACTGTTTTTACTCCCTCTTCCATTCTCATGTTTAGAAGTAACAGAGTTCCCCAGGCTGGTTTGGTCAGTGGTCCAGCGTTGACCCCTGAACAAGGAAGTCACAGTTCGATTTTGATCAGGCCACACACCCGGCTTTCAGGCTTCAACCCCAGGAGGGGGCGTGCAGGAGGCAGCCGATTGATGATTCTCATCATTGATGTTTCTCTCTCTCTCCCTTCCTCCTTCTGAAATCAATAAAAACATATTTTAAAAATTTAAAACTAACAGAGCATAAGTGAGAATAATTTCAGGAGAAAACTGAACATTGAGTCAGTCTTATGGTTTAACTAGAGGCCTGATGCATGAAATTCATACAAGGTAGGCCTTTGCAGCCCTGGTTGCCTCTGCCCTCATAGCTCCACCCCCCCGAGCCCGCTCACTGGTCATTCCGGAAGGCCATTCTGCTGTCTGATCTAATTAGCATATTAGCTCTTTTTTATATAGGATTTAAGCAAAGAAATAGCTCCAGAAGAACGGCCAGTCTCAGAAATTAGACAGACCTAATGATATGAACCCTATGTAAACCTGGTGGAGACCGTCTCTGTAAAAATATCCAGGAGACAGCTGCACCAAGAAGCAGCAGTTTAGGGGCCACATTTCCTCAGGGCAATTTGGCAAAGGGAAATAGACAACTGTCCAGAAACATAGTCGATCCACTTGGGAAAGGGGGGTGGAGGGTAGCCACAACCATAGGGTCTAATCAGAGGACTTTGAGGTCAAGGTCAAATTCTTCAGGGAGTCAGAACCCAAGTTATCAAAGAGGGAATTAGAGAGAAGCAGGACATATATTTTGTGCATCCATATACTCATCCTGACATTTTTGACAAGCTTAGTTCAAGAACAAGCAGAAATACAATTTTTGGATGAATGGATCAAAGGGCTTTTGGAGAGCAGCAAAACTGACTTAATGCCCAAGTGTCAAGATATAATTTAGCTTTCTTTTATTTCTCTGGCCAATGGGTTAGTAATATAGAGGCCCTTGTATCCATAGCTAAATGTTTGTTGAAAGTTAGTTGCAAGGCACAAGAATGGTACCAATGGTATCTTAACTACAAGGAAACTGTTTTGATTCTGAGATTAGGCATAATTTATTTGTACTCATCAATAATCAAATAAGTTACATCTATATTTTTATTACAGGCTTTTGGGTCACAGCTATCACTTTTATAAATCAAATAGAATGGGAAGCCCAGCTGATTTAGCTCAGTGATTGAGCATTGACCAATGAACCAGGAGGTCAAGGTTCCATTCCTGGTCAGGGCACATGCCTGGATTACAGGCTCGGTCCCCAATAGGGGGTGTACAGCAGGCAGCCGATCAATGATTCTCTCTCATCATCGATGTTTCTATCTCTCTCTCCCTCTCCCTTCCTCTCTGAAATTAATAAAAATACATATTTTTTTTAAAAAAAGAATAGGAAATCTGAAATAATTTTATGTTTTTAAATTAGCACCGCTGCAAAATTATCTGAAATCATTTGTAAGTGAGCCTTCAAATCTTGTACAATTCAGTTTCTTTAAACAATGTTGTATAAATTTGAATAACTATCAAATGCTGAAGGTGGGGGAAGAAATCTTATATAAATTTATATATTTTATATATATTTTTGGTGGCAAAAATGGCACCAATTGGACCTCAGTTGAGCAGCCTTGGTACTTCAGTTCTGGCTAAGAAAGAATTCAGAGCCAAGATTCAAACTATAAGACAAAGTTTATTTAGAAAGCCACAGAGGTAGAATAATTGAGCTGTGGAAGAAGTGAGCCAGCTGAGCTGTGTGAGCTCAGGGAGAAAGTAACAGAGGCAAAAGAAGGACCCGAGCAGCTGACCCGAAAGAGAGAGGCAAGGAAATGTGCGTGGGGAGCGGGGCGAGGAATGATGCTGGTGTGCTCCATAGGGAGAGCCAGCCTGGGGCCTCCGTCTTTAGGGCTTTTAAAAGTAGGGGTTTGAGCCCTGGCCGGTTTGGCTCAGTGGATAGAGCGTCAGCCTCGGACTGAAGGGTCCAGGGTTTGATTCCAGTCAAGGGCATATACCTTGGTTGTGGGCACATTCCCAGTAGGAGGTGTGCAGGAGGCAGCTGATCAATGTTTCTCTCTCATCGATGTTTCTAACTCTCTATCCCTCTCCCTTCCTCTCTGTAAAAAATCAATAAAATATAGATATAGATATAGATATAGATATAGATATAGATATATAAGTATGGGTTTGAGGGAGTTCTAAGGAAGGATCTCAATAGAGTAGTCATGACCTTTCCAGGTGAGTCCTTCGAGGGTCTTGGTGTCTACTGATTGGGTCGGTACCAGGGCAGGGGGGCATCAGTCAATGCAGCTGATCCTGAGCCATGGCTCAGGCTTCGCTTGTCTGGCTTTGCTGCTTTTCTGAACCTGGAGCTGAAACACAACCGAGGCCTGGATGTTATCCCCAGGGGTTAATGCCTACGGGACGGGTGCAAGCGCCTTGCATGGGCGTCTCCTGAGACCACTCTTCAGCTTCTTGTTCCTCCTCTGAGGGGATCTACTGCATGACTAGCAACAGGCCCGGGAGGAAAGGTCAGGGCAGAGTCCACGTGGAAAGACAAGCAATATAAAAGGTCAGGGGGTTCAAAGGGCATGACCAGAGATAGCTGGGGGAGAAAAGGTTACCCTGGGGGTGAGGTCCTTGTTTTCCCCGTGTTGCCAGTTGCTAGGCACCTGGAGCTTTCTGCCCTAAGGACTTTCTCTACCTGGCCCATCTTCCTTGCTCTAATCATATCTGTCTAACTGACTACCACACATTCACTTTATAAAATTGTTTCTTTAACCTTAATCTACCTTTTTGTCATGTTTCTTAAACTTTACATTATCTTTAAGTGAAACTTTGTAACTCAAGCTTAAAGTCAGATCTGTTAGGATATAAGATAGAATTGTGTGCCACATCCTTAATATTGGCAATATATCTTAGAAGAGAACATTTTATTATGATTATCTGAAAATAATATTCCATTGCAATTAAACACTGACTGAATATTTAAAGAGAATTGAATAAGGGAGTAAAGAGATTTATTAAGTATATTAGGATTAAGGTTGTATGCTGATTTTAAGAAGAAAAATTGAAATTTATTTGACTGTTTATCCTTAGCCAGAGTGAAAAGGATGGAAAATTAAGTAGGGCATTTTCTAATTATATTCGGAAGAAAGCAAATTATAGAGGTATATATGGAATTGAGATATCATTTCTTCACTCCAATTTTTCTATCCCCTTTTAAAAATGGTGGCATATTTCTGGGAGGAGAAATATTTACCTTTTCATCAAGAGATAAGCACAATTTTTATCTGTTGAACTGGAGTGGTGTTTCTGATTACTGTCCTAATGGCAGCTATATACAAACTATTGGCAGCTATATATATACAAACTATTGCAAATCAAAATGAAGATCAATTCACTCAACACTAGAATTATTGTGGTAAATGTTATTTTAATTTAAAAAAGTGAAAACAATCTTAAAAAAATAATAAATTGGAAAGCCATTGAACCATACAACTAAAGATCTGTTTTATAATTTCTTAATTGATATATTAATTCTAGTTATTTTTAAGTATATGGCCTTCTTATTCATTTCTGTAAGAGAATTAAATATTTCTCTAATGTGTGATTAAATTTAAAATATAAAATCTAGAATTTAGTGTAAGAAATCAGGATTTTTTTAAAAAGAATAAACAGCTTAAGTAAAATTAAGTAAATAATTTCTTTAGCTTAAGATTAAGTCATTTTAAAAAGTACCAACAAAATGTTTTCTTTTAAAAGTAACCTTTTCCATTTATATCTGTAGTTTCATGTCTTAGCTTATTTCTGTGATATGTTAAACTAAAATATTTCTTCAAAATTAAAAATGTTTAAACATAAATTGTTTCTCATTTCAACCTGCCTTTATAAAAATGAACATAACAAAACTGGCAATTTTTATAAATCTACCAATAAATGACAAATATAATTATATCATTTTGTGTTTAAATACTAGAAGGAGAGCAGTGTGGTTAGAGAACAACCAAAGGAGTTGTATGCATGCATATTAGTGTAACCAATGGACACAGACACTGGGGCGGTGGGGGCTGGGCTTGCCCCTGGTGAGAATAGCTTGCGGGGGCGGGGGGGGGGGGGCGGGGGTGTCAAGCAGGGGAAAAGGAGACATATGTAAAACTTGAGGCAATAAACAAATTTTTTAAAATGTATGCAAATGTAAATTAAATTGATAAAGTGCTAATCAGATACTTTGATTTTTAAATGCTTACATACTAGTTACCATTATTTATTCAACAACTCTGTGGCAAGTACTACCATAAATAGATACTGTAGAGAGTTAAAAGAAAAACTCATCTGAGTAGTTCCTTTTAATTAGAAAAATTTGATGCTATTTTGTGAAATAGTCAAAACGTATGGAAATCAATGGACAGCATTAGCCTATAGCAATACTCGGTGTTTTCTCATATTTTTAACTGTCATTGGCCAACAAGTAGGACATAACAAATAAGAGATAAAGATGAATTCGTATGATTTTAAACATTTTCTTTTAGAGTTAACCAATATACCCCATGTAAGTTAAAGGTATTGAAACTACAATTAGTAGAAGTAAAGATTAAGAAACTTTAAAATCAAGGACTTGAACAAATCTGTAATGAGTGGAAAGTAGATACATGGTTTTTCAATAGATTTAATATGTTTCTAAAAGTACTGTATGTATAAGTTCATTTGCTGGATAAAGATTGTTATATTGGGTCAAATAAAATTCGTTTCCATAGTAAAATTGAAGCATCAGCACCTCCTGCTAGTTCTGAGGACAGGATTTTAGTATTATCCAATGAGTAATGTGATATCCTTCAAGTGTGCTAGGGCAGGGAAAAGGTGAAAAAATGTTCTATCAAATTTTTTAAAAGATATCTTTATAAAAGGATGTTTATTACTCTTTTCCAGTGGCATGCTATGTTAAATGTATTCAATTTTCTCAAATAACTAGGGTTATCTGAAGACAAGGTATAAAGGCTCTCCTATAATGAGTAACCACATAAAAACAATTTTAATTTAGTCTTACATTTAGTCTTGACTTGTCAATATTTGTTTAAATTGACTTTACATTGCCTAAAGTTGACCATATTATAGTTATGAACCATTAATTGTAAGCTTTTCCTTATAGCACTTGTTGATATTTATCATAACATTGAAGACACAATTTTTATCATTAGTTTCATGGTATTACACAATACTGTATTTCTGGAAAGCCAGTAAAATTTCCATTGTGCCACTGAGTTTCTAATAAGTGATGACACTATATAAATAAATTATTACATTTGATGACATCCAAATAAGAAACACTGCTATGGCTTTATAGTTTAATGTCTATTGACTTAAATTATTTTTTAACATCTCAGATTAAGAGAACTTTATCCCTAGTGTTTCTTATTCTAAAGAAAAATAGTATTAAGGAGAAAATGAAGACAATTGGCATTCCTCTAGAAAATATACTGTGACCACAATCTGAAAAAGATGAACTTGCCCATTATAATTTGACTCTTTGCTTTAGGATGTAGGCAGGCATTAAGATTTCTTCTGCCCTGGGTGATTTGGGTACTTATAAATTTCACAAGTTGCCGAAACCGGTTTGGCTCAGTGGATAGAGCGTCGGCCTGCGGACTGAAAGGTCCCAGGTTCGATTCCGGTCAAGGGCATGTACCTGGGTTGCGGGCACATCCCCAGTAGGAGATGTGCAGGAGGCGGCTGATCGATGTTTCTCTCTCATCGATGTTTCTAACTCTCTATCTCTCTCCCTTCCTCTCTGTAAAAAATCAATAAAATATATTTAAAAAAAATAAATAAATAAAAATAAATAAATTTCACAAGTGAAGATGCAACACAGTTGTTTTTTAGTCAACAAATCAGTTTATTAATGCAGCTAGTCCTCTGTTTGTGTTGTACTTTATGCTATTGCTGAAGATGGGCTGTAAGACTAAAAGATTAAACTACAGTATAAACATCAACTGCCACTCTGCATTTCCTTCTAGTAAAGGCTTGGCAGGTGGAATGGAGTAGAGATGAGTTCCATTCATTTAAGTTAAATAAACATTTTTTGAGCACCTACTATGTGCAACATACTCTGCTGGAAAATTGTAGATAATCTGTATCTACAAAGAGGTGTAAGTATAATAAAGGGATGGATAGGTATATAAGTAGAGACACCAAGTAAAGGAATGAAGAGGTTTGTAACCAAATTGTGAATTCAGAGACTTAAGTATGCACATGAACAACAGGAATCAGAAAAGTGTTTATGGAGGATGTACCTTTGAGTTGGGATTCACAAGAAATAGACTTTTAGGTTAAATTTCATGAAATTATTGATATTCAACTGTTTTTGCTTGCAAAATAGCAATCATATTTTTCAACTTAAGATTAAGCAGAGGTAAGTAATGAGTATACATTTTAAAAATTCACGATTATTTGGGTATTATGAGCAAGACCCTCAAGACCATATATCCTACTTTTAAAATGGCTTACCTCTTTTCTTTTTTGTTAATCAAATCTACTGGAAATGCAAGATTTTTTCCACTATATTTAATTTTAATATATGTTTTTCTTTAAAATGACATAAACTGAAAATTAAAAATAAATTTTTCAGAGATCAAGTCTTTATGCATGCAGCCATTGCTACTACAATACAAGCATATTAATCACAATGAGGACTATAGATAGATTTTAATATCTTTCCATCTTTCACTTTCTAATACCCAAATGTTTTATATTTGCTTCCCCTCCTCATTGAGCAATTAAAACGACAAATATAAAGATTTATCAAAATTGCATATATTATGAAAAGTCATTATCTATTTTAATTTTTAAGTATGTTTTTATTGATTTTAAAGAGAGGAAGGGAAAGGAATAGAGAGACCGAAACATAGATGAGAGAGAAACAATGATTGGCTGCCTCCTGTGCACCCCCTACCCCGTACATGTACCCTGACTGGGAATCGAACTGATGACCTCATGATTCATGGGTCAGTGCTCAACCACTGAGCCACACCAGCCAAGGCCATATGCACTTTTCCTAAACTCTGCATAATGAACATTTTCATATATTTCAAAACCTATCCGAAGTGACAACCCCCTCCTTCATAGAGCAGTGACTAATGATGTTGCCAGAATTTATCTCACTTCTTTCATTGCACTTTGTCTACTGTGGTATGGGTCACATTCTGCCTTGTGTACAGTATATGTCTTCGTTAAACCGAAAAACTCTATGAAAACAGGAACCTATTTCCACATCAGATCCTAGCTTAGTGGTTTGCACATAATGTCTATTGAACTGATTTTATTTCACTTCTGATTTTGTTCATAATTAAAATTTTATCCTTCTAGAAGTTCTTTGATTTAAGTCGCTGACTTTGTATCTCGATTTCAGAAAATAGCAACAGACTTTACATCCCTCCATCACTAAATACTTTCTATCCAATTATCTAAAGAAGTTCCAAATAGCTGTATAATTCTCCCAGGTGTAAATTACATCAAATTAGGAGGTGGCTATGCCGTCTTTAAGCAGGAAATATAAATTACTGCTTTTCCGTAGTAAATAATAAGTAGTGGATTAAAAGGAATAGTTGGATTATAAATCTTTAGTTTCAACGGCAGAAAAATTGTTATACTGTTTGAAATAAATGTCTGGATTCTAGTTTGAAAGGCTATCCATTATTTGCCAAATGGATAATTTGCTTTAAAATTAAAGATGAAGTTATTTCCACACCCACTTAAAGGACTATGACATATTTTATCAGGTTTAGAAGAACTATTAACGGGACTATTAAGGGAAACATGTTTACCTTTTACATGTGCCCTTCTGTGCCAATGTGTACTCTTCTGAAATAATACAGTTGCCTGATATGTATTAGGTGCTCAATAAATAAATGAATGGCTGGGGAGATTGTCCAATCCAAACTTCATAGACTCCTGCCATAAGATACATTAAAACTAAGCCTACTGATTATCCTTTATTCAAGATCTCACAAATCAGACAATAAAAAAAATCAGTAACTCCACTAGTTTTCTTTTTCTTCCTTGCTCATATTAAAAACAAACAAGCCTAGTAAGTCCTCAATGTTTCAAATGTTATCATCTGTTTTGCTCCTATAAACAATTGATTCTATTTTTTAAAGTAATTTCTACTTTACTTATTATGAGGGGTTCTACTAAGGACTGCAGTTTGATCTGTAAAATGCCTTAAATCATTCACATGAGTGGAGGGGGGTGGGGGTAATGGCATGATGAACATTTGAACCATCCAGCATAGATCTTCTTCAAACCCAGAAAGAGTTTTATCGTCTGCATAGTCAACAATTTATTTTTTGTCCATCAAAACTGCTCTTACTTTACTGTCTTTAATGATATACATTGGGATCCTTCTTAGAGGCAAATAATAAATAATCTCTGCCTGCTATTAACTCTTCTGTTGTTATGTAATTGCTACTTTTCTTAGTACACTTCTGGCTGGCAATCATGTAGTTATTCAAGTACATATTGTTCTCATGCTGGACTGCAGGTTCTTTGATAGATGTTTAAACGCTCCTACCGTGCCTTATATATAGAAAGTACACAGTAAACTTTAAATTAATTATTGGCAAGAGAAGATAATGGTATTAAGTTACTGGCTTTTTCTTTCAAATGAGATTGATGCTCTTTATGTCATTTACAGATACAAGGGACTTTACTCAATCCATACTATAAAAGAATGTTTGGCAGAAAAATGTATTATCTATCAGGCTTACATGCATACTAGAGGCCTGGTGAACAACATTCGTGTACTGGAGGCGGGTGGGGGGTGGGGGCGTCCCTCAGCTTGGCCTGCACCCTTTCACAGTCCAGGAGCCCTCAATGGCTTAGGCCTGCTCTCTGAGCGGGCCTAAGCCATCAGTCGAACATCCTTAGTGCTGCCGCGAAGGAGGGCCGCTGTGCTCACCAGCCATCAGCCTGGCTTGTGGCTGAGCAGTCCACCCCCTGTGGGAACACACTGACCACCAGGGGGCAGTTCTTGCTCTGAGCGTCTGCCCCCTGGTGGTCAGTGTGCATCATAGCGGCTGGTCATTCTGCTGTTCAGTCAATTTGCATATTACCCTTTTATTATATAGGATTGCTTACGTCTTTTAAAATTTCCATTTTTTAGTCTACTTTGAGTTAATCTATTTAAGTTTTCTCCAACATAAAATATATTATTTGACTGCATAAGCTTAATGTATATAACAGATATGATATAGGTCTGGGCCATTCCACGCATGTATGTTAATGATTTTAATGACAAGGTAATGATGAGGTCTGGGACTGATGGGTGAGGAAAGTAAGTGTAGGGACTCTTTACAGAGCATTTCAGTGATGGCCATTCTACTTAGAAATGTACTTTGTTGATTCAAAAGTGATCTGAGACATGACCTGGGCTTTTGTCTTAGTGTTTTTATTTTCAATAAATAATTCTTTGGGATAATTATGGTATTATGAGGAGTACATATATATGTTTGTTTTATGATTTTCCTATTATAGTAATAAAAATCTCTTTTTGCGAGAAGGGCTAAAATATTTTTAGAGCTAGTTAAACTCATACAATATTTAAAACTTAATTCATGTATTTATACCATCCCTTCTTCCATAAAGGATTTAAGGTCGTGATTATCATGACTGTCTCTACCATTTACTGATCACTTATGACCCAGATACTGTTCCAAGTAGTTTGCATATGTAAATCATCATTTAATCCTCATAACAACTGTTTAAAGTAGGCCCTTTATTATTCCTGCTTTTAGAGTAAAGAGTGACAGAGACCTTCAGTAACTTCCCCCAAGCCACATAGCTAAGAGTAAAGTAGCCAGGACTCGAAACCAAGCATTTTATCCTCAAAACCTGCTATATTCATAAACAATGTATTAGCCACTTAACTGTGTGACTGAAGTGTATGAATAAGGTGTCTAAACTCTTCAGTATTATTTACACTACACTTACAAGTTAATAAAAATATTAAATACGTAAACTTTATTGTATTAAATCACACCCAGGTAATTAAAGTCTTTATATTATTCTACTAGAAAAGAGGATACATAGGAAGAACTGGTGAGCACTCAGTAGAGAGGGAGTTTCTTTAAAGGGATGTCTTTCTTGTATTTAAATTGTCAGAGAGTTTTCTTTGGTGAAGGGGAGCATTTTTCCTCGAAGAAAATCTAATTATCCTTGTAACACATGGTACCTTGAAGAATTTGGAAAAATGAACACTGTAGAGATAGCCACTT
This sequence comes from Myotis yumanensis, assembly GCF_028538775.1. Taxonomy (NCBI): domain Eukaryota; kingdom Metazoa; phylum Chordata; class Mammalia; order Chiroptera; family Vespertilionidae; genus Myotis; species Myotis yumanensis. The sequence goes on from NW_027223760.1 coordinate 8,489,860, forward strand.
TTTTTCCTGAAAATAAATTAGATGACCTTCATATTCCGTAATGGGGACAAGGAGGGAAAGACACTGCTAATGACCACAGAAGAGACTAATTTCTCATTCATCCTGCAACTCACCAAAGGCATGTTTTCTTTGTGTGCTGTTTCTTTTGAGTTGGTGTACAACGGGGAAAGGGAAAGCATGGAGCCCTTTGAGATTCAAAAATGAGAAACCTAATGTACATAGAGATAATCATGGTAGAATTTTATTTTTATTGAAAAGACTTTCACTTATTTATAGGCATGGGTAGTTGGGATGCTTAAACTTCTCTTCCTACTTTTTCTTTCTTTCTTAAACATCGCTTTGATGGCAATCAGATGTTGAAACCTGAACATTAATAATTATTGGCTTTGGTCTTAGCTTATCTTAGTAAAGAAATTTTATTTACACCTGTCCCAGGTCTGATACCTTGTTCACAAACTAATCTGATGGAAAGGATCCCAAGAATACTTAATTCCAGAGGGAATTTTTTTTTAGAATTACTGCAAATGAAATTATGACTTGATTGCACATCATTTATTCAGTCAACATGTACTTACTAGGTGCTTGCTGTGGGTATAGCTCTCCTAATCTGTGACATTCATAGTCTAGTTGGCAAGACACAATCCAGCCACCACTAGAAAGTTCAGTACAATACTCGTGATTAAGGGGACACAGGATAGCAGGAATAACAAGGTTCCAAAAAACAGTCTACTTATCATACCACTTGGAAAGTCACTCATTTTCTTATCTATAGAATGGGAACATTGAATGAAATTATGTTTGATACAGTGTTAGATTCAAAGATTTCAAAGTATTGAGTATCAGAATGATCAAGAAAAAATGCTTTTGGTGTGTCAAAGTAGCAGATCAGCACAAAGCTGGACAGGCCAAACAAACCCCCCTCTAGAAGTAGATAAGATATAAGTTGGTCTGGCTCTTAAATGACAGACAGGGTATGCATAGATGGTACAAAGACCAGAAGGGAATTGCACCTTCTGTGACACACAGCGGGTTGAAGAGGGAAGCACAGACTAAGTCAGCATAAAATATCTTGGAATAGGAGCTGAACATGATGCTTTAAGGATGATATTTTGAGTCTGGAATTTAAGTTACTCAGAAATACTGTTATACATGGGTAGTTTGAGTTCTAGCTATTAAGAATGGCTGAAGGGTTAAGGTTTTAACTTAATCCTGTATCATCCCCTGTGTCTCACTTCAGACAGATTTTTTTTTTTTTTTTTGCCAGGCAGTGAAATAATGAAATAAATAAATTTTGTGCATATTGAAATTCTCTGAGAATGCACCTGAACATACTTTATAGATATCCTTTTAAAAAATTATCTCTGTGTGTTTTAAAAATAAATTGTTTGTTATTCCTCTTTATCCACCTTGAGACTTTCCCACAGGATATTTATGCAAATAAAATGCAGACAAGAAAGGTAAACACAAATGAATCAGATACTCATAACATGGCAGTGCTCCAGCTGAGGGGACAAGGGAAGTGAACAGGGGATTAGAAACTGAGTCAGAGTAGGGAGACCTCCTAGGTGTTCGCAGTGCCCTGAGAACATGAAGACACACCAACTACGTGAGAGGTCAAATCTAAATCATAAGATGCCCAAACTAATGATAATTGGTTGGAGTGCAATCCCATAAAACAGTGGCCAATATCTGTGTATATCTTGCTAGCTTCTTAATATCTGTTTTAAAATATTCAGCCATTTAACCTTGAAAGTTTTGATTATTCACAGGTCATGTATGAGACCTAATTAGGAAAAAGGTGCTGTTATATTAACCTTAAGAGTTTATTCTAATTATTTTCATAACTTAGAGTTTTCCATTCTCTCAAATGTTCTGAGTCCCAGATTGAACCTGGAAAACCTAAAATTATAAAATTCAACTCATAATGATTATTAAATCAAAGTGTCATTTTTAAAAATAAGAGTCATTAAGTGAATATGAACTTTCACAAGTAACCATATTAGAAGATCTGATTTTCTATATATTAGAGAGTGCTTTGAGAAAATTAACATTAAACATTTAATAAATGTTTAAAATTCTGGACATGTCTACATGATACCATAATAACCAGTTGGTTCATCAGTCATTTTACTGAAACTGTTGGCTACTTCAGTGAAGCATTTAGTCAAAGTAGTTGAATTCAGTTGGTAGATATTTTAGTCAAAATAATTTCTTTTGTCTTTTAAAATGATCCTCAAAAACAGTTTTTATGATTTCAGGCTTTTACTATTCTGAAATCATCTGTGTACATACACACACGCGCACACACACACACACACAAACACCACCTGACCCCCATGCCTACTGCTGTGGTATGTATTTTCCTAATTGCACCTTTCGAGTTTTCTAATTGACTGTGTAATCTTTAATTAGTTTATTCATCATGTAAAATAGTATCTACAAATTAGTCATATTCATATGCTAGATGTTTTACTTTTTAAATTTATAAACTATTCTTTAATCAATAACAGTTTTTTGGGGGGACTACAATTTTATTTAGTAACTGGAGGCCTGGTGCATGAATTCATACATGGGTGGGGTACAGCTGGCCTGCCCCGATGAGGGGGGGGTGCAATCAGGGGTGGAGCTGGCCAAAGGGAGGGGCTGTGGGTGGTTGGCCAGCGGGCCCTACCCACTGGTTGAACTCCCAGTTGAACTCCTAGTTGAACTTCTGGTCAAGGGGACAATTTACATATTAGCCTTTTATTATATAGGATTTCTCTTGCAGGACAATAAATAGTTTCTTGGAAATTAAAAACAACAGTGGTTTTCCTTACAATAATAGTACAGTGCTGTGAATTTAATGCAACTTTTTATGCATGTAAAATTTAAGCACAATAAATTCTGTTTCATTAAATATCAATGACAAACCCTCTTCTTGAGTTTCTATTTGTATTGACTACAATAGAATTTTATGCAAATTCTTACTGGTTCTTTTGGGGGGACTACAATTTTATTTAGTAACTGGAGGCCTGGTGCAATTTTATTTAGTAACTGGAGGCCTGGTGCAATTTTATTTAGTAACTGGTTCTTTGGGGGGACTACAATTGTGACAGGGGAAGGTGCCCCAACCCCCTGATCAGCCCTGCTCTGTGCCTGATAGGGGGAGCTCCCCAACCCCCTGATCGCCCTGCGGCTCTGTGTGTGACAGGGTGCAGTAATCTATAATAATTAAAGTGTAATATGCTAATTAGACTGGACAGCTGAACAATCTCCCAGACGTCATTCTAGATGAAGCCGTAGCAGCAGGGACCTAGACAGAGGCAGTTAGGGATGATCAGGCAGGCAGGTGAGTGGTTAGGGTTAATCAGGCAGGCAGGCAGGCAGTTAGGGGCATCAGGCAGGCAGGTGAATGGTTAGGGGCGATGAGGCAGGCAGGCAGAGTGGTTAGGGGTGATCAGTCAGGCAGGAAGACAAGTGTAGGCTAGGAGCCAGCAGTCCTGGATTGTGAGAGGGATGTCCGACTGCCCCCAAGGGGTCCTGAATTGCGAAAGGGTGCAGGCCAGGCTGAGGGACCCCCTTCCATGCACAAATTTCATGCACTGGGCCTCTAGTGATCTTATAAAGGCCACTTCCCATAGTCTCCAACCTTTGGGAGTAACTTATACTTAGAACTGAGAGCTTAGAGTTGATCATAGCTTGATATAGTGGAGACATTGGGGAAATTTCAGAATTCTTTGACCATGCATGCAAACTATGAGAATAGTTATAGGACCATCACCTTGTATTGGCTTTCTGAACAGTCTTTCTGCTATTTTTTTATAAACCCGAGTACTTCTCTGGCGGTAGTTAGACATGATCAGAACAAGGATGATGGGCCAGGTACAAAAAGTCACCAGCGTGGAAAGCTCTGGGTGCCTAGCGACTGGCAAAACTGGGAAAATAGGGATCTTGCCCCCAGAGTAACCTTTCCTCCCTTAGCATATCATTGCTCAAGGAGTTTAGACTCACTGAGCTTTCATATAGCTGGTCATGCAGTTTAGACCCCCTGCCCTTTCATATCGCTGATCATGTGGTTTGGACTCTCCTCTGACCTTTTCCTCTCTGATGTTGCTGGACATGCACTAGACCCCCTTAGAGGAGGAACAAGGGGCCAAAGAAAGGCCTCATGTGACTCCCATGCAGGCCTTGGCATGACCATTCCCGTAAGTATTAACCCCAAAGGATAACATCTAGGCCTCAGTTGTGTTTCAGCGCTAGGCCCAGAAAAGCAGCAAAACCAGGCAAGCGATGCCATGGCTGACCTCAGGACCAGCTGCATTGACTAATGACCCGCTGCCCTGGTGCCAGCCAGTCAGTGTCCTGCCAGTGCAAATCGTGTTCTTTTATGGAGTCTCAAGGAAAGCATTTCAAGAGAGCCACGCTTGGGAGGCTGTGGAGTGATAAGATTCATTTGGGTGGAAATAGCAGGCTGTCCCCAGGTTCCCAATGTCTCATCTCTGGCCATCCTGCTTTGGAAAACTCCAATCTTGTATTCATAGGGCCAGATACAGGACCACTGTCCGCAGATTCTGTGCCATATTACAGCCTAGTCCTTTAGAGCCTGCGAGGTCTGCTGCAGGCCCAGGCAGCTGCTAGACCCATATGGCTGCTATGAAATGTATGAAATGCATGAGTGTATGGGATGAGCACATGTTGCTGAGTGAACGAGAGAGAGAGAGAGAGAGAGAGAGAGAGAGAGAGAGAGAATGTCTTTGTTGAGCAAGTTTGGGAAGGACCAAGGACTTCTTCAAACTAACCAATCAACTTCCCAAGCTTTCATGGGCTTTTGATGGGTCCAAGCCCTAACCAACCTATTGTTTACATTTCCCAGGGTTGTGTCTCTTATCCAATCCAATCCCTTTCCCAGGCTAGACTGACTGGCCTCTGTGGTTGCCTACTTGGTTTCTGCTGTGCATGTGCTCACTTACCCCCACAGTCCGGGCAAGTGGACCAGGGAGATTGAAAAGCAGTCCTTCCTTCCTATAGTGTGGAGAGAGAGGTATTATTTCCTTTGGGGGCAATGTGGCGAGCCCCTGGAGTTTGTGAAGCTATAGCTTCCTAGTTAAGCAGGGTTTTGCCACCTAGTTGATTATACTTAAACTAGAGGCCCGGTGCACAAA